>NC_056600.1:1799389-1831889 GCF_018340385.1 Cyprinus carpio | reverse complement strand
AAACCAAATTGGTGTGTGAAAAAAAAAACAGATGTAACCATTGTAATCATTAACATTTTTAAAAGTAACTAATTTAATTACACATTTTTTCTCAGTAACTGTAACCGTTTACAGTTACATTTATTTTAGAATTAAATTACGTACTTTAGTTACATGTAACTGGTTACTTCCCAACACTTTCGCACTCATGTCCAGTGTTACTTTTAAAAGTAATGCATTACTATATGTGTTACTCCATGAAAAAGAGTAACTAAATTTGCGTTACTTAGTTACTTTTTATGGAAATACTAGTGCATTATGTTACTTTTGCGTTACTTTTTGTAACCTTGGCTGGGCTTGTTTATTTGTTTTTTAATAACAAAAAAACCAAAAGTTATATTTTTGGCAACTGTAAGGGCTCCTTCACACCAAAAGTGAAATTAATAAGCCTCAACACGGTGACTGAAGAGATGTCAGACAATAAATGGGAAAACAAAGTAACATGCGTTTGATATTTTTTGAAGTAGTTATTTTTTTTATTTTTGTTTTTGTTTTTTTTAGTTCTTTTAATTTTTAATATTATTATGTTTATATGTATCTGTTGCAAATTCTATATTTGTTTTGGTTTAATTTGGACATTTAACTAATTTAAGAGTAATATGCATATTAATTATGCGAGAGTTTGTGTGTTACTGTGATTTCATCATTAAAACGGCTCATTCAAACAGAATGTGCTGTTTTATAGTGTATACTTTGGTGACAGCAGAGTGCTTAAACCGAGAAAAGGTCTGCTTTAGTTATGTCATCTTGTCATTAATGTGTACAGAGCTAAACAAAAAAACAGAGAAATTCCCCTGAGTGCCATTCAAACCTGCCAGTCAGTCCTGTATGACGAGAAAATCCCAACAACAATAGCAGCAGCACACGACAGGCGATTAAACATGTGATACAGCGATCCAAAATGAAAGCAGCTGTACCACAAACCACTGATTACGTCAGGATCAGGATGAATTCTGATTGGTGTCATCGGTGATGAATTCAACTGGAAAAACAATTGCTCTCAAGGTGATTCCAATTATATCATTCATTCCTCTGTGCCATTACTGTTACAGTTATCGCCAGTGTTGGGGGTAACGCATTACAAGTAACACGAGTTACGTAATCAGATTACTTCATTTCAAGTAACTCGTGAAGTTAAGCATTACTTTTAATTTCTTTCTGTTTATTCACTGACATCTCTCTTGTCCCCATGTTGAGGTTTATTATTTACTTTTGGTGTGAAAGGCCCTTTACAGTTGCTAAACATTTGGGGGGGGGGGGGGGGTGTTATTAAAAACAAATAAACAAGCCCAGCCCAGATGACAAAAAGTAACGCAAAAGAAATGTAATGCATTGTGTTCCATAAAAAGTAATGCAAAACACAACATTGTAATGCATTACTTTTAAAACGTAACTTATTGCAATTATTTTAGCATTAGACCTATTATTAAATCTTTACAGTTATCAATAGTTATCATGGGACTATTTTTGCATCCACACTAGTGGACGATAACGATCGCTTTGAAGACGAATGGATTCTGATTGGCTGAAGAAAGTTGGAAAAAAGAAAAATCACTCTGAGAGTGATTTCGACAATATCGTTCCTTTCTGTCGTTATCATTGTAGCTATGGTGCGGACTTCACTATTCTCTTAAAGTTAGAGTGAATATTGTGTGAATACTGTATAGTGTGAACGGGCAGCTGAACAGTTTTATGTCACGTGTGCGCATCAGCACTTATCTGGAAAAACTATCAATCTTTCCATCTGTTTGTTTCACAAACTGGATTACTGATTGTCATTACTATACTATACTGCACTTTTTAAAGGCTGCATGATTTCAGAATGTAAAGGGAGTCAATCATGATGTCAGGATCACTGTTTTAAACTGTTACAGAAGCATCAGCCAAAAGAGTGAACGCGAAGCCATGCTGACATGAGAAGATCGGCTTCACACGCGTCTGCGGAGGCGGCAACATGAGATCATGTGATGTCATCATGAACAGGGTCTGTTTGGACCTCCGGGAGAAAAGCATTTCCTTCCCCCATCAAATACTGAACCAAACCAGAGTTCTGCATCTTGTGTTTCCCTCTAATAACATGAAACTGGAGCAACAAGCATTTCCTCATAAAACACAGATCTGATTACAGACGTCATGGAGTTGTTTCTCACAACGTTTATTTCTGGATCTGTTTTAGGACCGTTCAGGTTTCATTTGACACTGATGAGCTACACGCAAACACTGAACGTTTATTCATGAGCATTTTATTGTTTTTCTCAGCTTTTAGATTGTCGACGGACACATTGGCATCGCGGTTTCTTCAAATCGCATCACGGTTTACATTTTCTCTGGCCTTGTTTGCGAAAGGCTGAGCTGAATTAAAACTGTTTGCTGTGTGTTTTTCTGACCGAAGGTTAATGGCTCAACCTGCCTGGCAGAGATAACATTAATGGGGGACTTTGACCCGTCGGTCAGTCATCAGAACACAAACAGATCAAACGAGGCTGAAATCAAACCACAGACGCTTTAAAGGCAACGAGACGTTGTAAATGAAACGTGCAAACTGAACTTTCCAGTCTCTGAGGTGAAAATCAGTCCAAAGTCATGCTGAAATCACCTCTAAAAAGAGGTTAAAACAGCTGTTCAAAAAAATCTAATTTAAGATTATTTAAGATAGAGTATGTTGTGTGATGATCAATATACCAATAATAGCCAAAAAAAAAATATATAGGTTTTATGCATAATGAGAGACATTTAATCAAACATTTTTTGAAATGTCTACCCTTACGAAAAATAATTTTATTCAAGTGTGCTATTAGTATACTTCTTTTAAACTAAAAATAGGAAAGTATGCTTTAAGTTTACTTTTTATCTACTTCTCAGAAATGGGCTTTTTGTACTTCTCAGAAATATACTTTAAATGGCATTTAAGTATACTTGACTTATACTTACAAAAAGTCTAAATATACTTGAACTTTACTTAAGTATACTTAATAAAATAAACTTTAAGTATACTACTTTTTGGTAAGGGTATGCTTTGCTACTTCCAGTTGCTCATTCAAACAGATGTGAGAAATAAAGCAGATGAGTAAAGTTCGTGAACAAACTTTGACGTTGGCTTGAGAAAGCCTAGCCTAAAAGTTTGAAGCAGTTTTAAAAGCTTGAAGTTTAGATGTATAGATTAGGTAGCACATTGCTAGCTAGCATGGTATAGCATGTTGCTAGCATGTTTTAGCATGATTAACATGTCGTTACCATTTTGCTAGCATGGTTAACGTGTTGTTGTCATGTTGCTAGCATGATTAGCATGACATTAGCATGTGGCATTTAGTAACATGTCAAGCCACAGTTGAAAACTCACCTGTTTCATCACTATCTGACTTCATCCTAAAAAAAAATATATATTTTCCTCTTTTCTTTCATCTTACTCTGTCTAGCTTGTACTTATTTGAACAATGCTTGAAACTTGGTATGACAAGCACTTCCTGTGTCTATTTTCCTCTTTAAGATGAATAGCTAGATTTATTCCCAATTGTAAGTCGCTTTAGATAAAAGCGTCTGCTAAACGAATAAATGTAAATGTAGCATGTTGCTAACATGTTTTAACTTGTTAACGTGTTGCTAGCATATTTCTGGCATGATTAGAATGCTGTTAACATGTTAGCATGATTAAAATTTTAACATGTTTTAAGGCTATCTAAAAAAAAAAAAGTCACGTTTTAGAGAAGAAGAAAAAAACACTAACTTTCAAAGCTGCTACATAATAACGACTTTATACATCGAGGGCCTTGATAGAAATGTATTGAAGTGAAAGTACGATATTTGTCTTTCAAATGTGGTTCAAAGTTAAAAAGTCAGAAGTTTGCAGAAAAAAATAATACTCAAGTAATGTACAGATACTTACAGTAATGTACAGTAAATAAAGTAAATGTACTTTGTTACATCTACCTCTGGTTTTAACATGCTGCTAGCATGCTTTAACATGTTCTCCCAGGCTAGTCATTAAGCTTTGCTAGCAATAGACACACTGTATAAGTCTTATTGTACAAAATTTTGACCCCCTCAATGAAAGTCAATGGGACTTTTCATAGATTTGATCATCCAGTTAATGGAAATCCGAAAGTCTGATCATTTAGAAAAGATACAGCAATCCGAGTCAGACCAGTCTGAAGGTCCGAACCAATTTTGGTGGCTGTAGCTTCAAAACTCTAGGAGGAGATAGGCTACAGTCCAAATATAAACAGTAGATCAGTAGGTTGGCTTTCTCAAGCCTGATCAAACCGGCTTCTTCTTCTTCAGGTAAGACATTTGTGGAAATGAAACGGTGACGTGAGCGTGTTCAGCTTTACGAGGGGAAATTCTCAATTCCTCCAGAACATCACAGATACGAGTTCCTCATCGCCAGATTCGAGACCACAACAAACCGCCGGGAAGCCGAGGCAGATCCTAATGACAGGCCTCCTCCCGCGCGCCCGTGTTTAACGAGGAGACGATAACGAGCTCCAAACGCACCATGACTCTCACTGTCCGTCCGCTCTGAGACATCTCGACGTCCTCTATAACACGGATGCAAGAGTGTGAGAGGTTCATTTTAGGAAGTTCACACCCCTGCCTGGAGCGACGCCAGGCCGCGATTAGGAAACCGACTTCCTCCTCAGACGCTCACAGCACAACATCACACTGACTGACCCTTCATATGAACATCCGAGAAGTCACTCCAAACCTTCAGACTCACTTAAACATGATATAAACACACAAACCCATCTTTGGCTTGATTTGTACTCTTCATGTTTTGTAGTAAACAGAGTCGTTCTTTTGGGAAATGCTGTCTTTAAATCAATGGGAAAGTCTTTCAGAGCCTAGTGTTTGTAAAGAAATTATGTTTTAGTGCAGGTGACCCTTCATAATATATATAGTGACTATAGTTACGTGACATACAGCCAAATATAGTGACCCATACTCAGAATTCGTGCTCTGCATTTAACCCATCCTAAGTGCACACACACACACACTGTGAACACACACACCGTGAACACACACCCATATGTCATATGCCATGTTTACTCTGGGTTTGTATTTGTAACATAGAAACAGTCACACAACACCACCACAAGCGCTTTCTGTTCCTTCACAGGTGATTTTTATGATGCCGCTCGTGAATAAACACGCTGAACTTCCCTTTCAGAAATATCCTGAAATGAGAGACGTGATCATGTGACCTTCACACTCTGAAAACAGACAATAACAGTACCATGGTATTACCGTGTTTTGTTTGTTTGTTTCAGACAGATATGTTTGTAATACCATGGTTATTCTGATCAGTGTTATTTTTAGTTGTATTGAGATCCTCTTACAGTTTTGGTTAATATTGGTTTATACTTTCTGATTTCATGTTAAAAGTTTTAGTAATTTTGCTGGGTTTTTGTCACATTTACTTATTTTTGTTGTTTTTATATATGTCTATATAGTTTTTATTCAGTTTTAGTTTCAGTTATTTTTATATTGTATTGTACTTCGGTTAACATTTTTTTTTTTTTTAATTTAAAGCAACAAAAAGGTATTTTATGCTTTTGATTTTAGTTAACTATAACAACCCTGAAGTAGTCGGATTAACATGTATTAATGTAGCACACATTTCATCCAAAGTGACTGATACTGATATAATGTAGCTACTGTTATATAAGTGAGAACAGAATAAACGCTACTATGTTAATACTTTAGTATTCTCTTAAGTATAGTGTAAACGGTACACAAATGTATCAGCCCAGAAGAACATTTTGAGTGTTTTCAGTGTTTTTGTAGATGTCAGTCTCATATAATGTGCTGTATTTAATGACAGCAAAGTAAAGATGAAACATAAACTCAGCTAAACACACACTAACGTACAGAAAAAGGAACTTTCCAGAACTTTAAACTAATTTTAACTAAGTTTACAACGATTCTAACAAGAACATCGTGTCTCCACAAACACACACACACACACACACACTGCGGCCCTCCGCGATCTATTTCTCATTTAACTCATGTCCGAAACTCACCGTAAAAGTTTCAGTCCGTCTCATTCCACAGTAAACCCACAGATGAAGAAGACCAGAGGAGTGGAAACCCCGGCAGAGATGAGCGGGTGGGTAGTTAAGCTAGTTGAAGCTGGTCAGTTTGAGTGAGTTCGGCGCTCGTGAGCTCATCGGGTAAAAATAACATCATGGCGTCACTGAAACTCGAACACACTCCACAAACAGCGCTCGAACCCACCGAGTAACGCCGCGGATCCGCTGATGAGGACACAGAGCCGCTCTTCGCATCGACTCTAAACGTGTGGATGAGTGTAAAACAGTATAAATTAGTTTATGAGGCGGAGCTTCAGAAGCGATCCGGCTCTCATTACACAATCAGCAGCAGAGCTCCATTAACTTTATTCACACACGCTTTGTTACACGCGTCCAAATGACTCTCTTAGGTGATTTAAGAGAGACATTAGACAAGTTCTTGATGTCCTCTTTGTGGCCAGTGTCTCCTGTGTGTGTGTTTGTGGTTTATAAAAACACAAATTTGTATAATGACATAGGTATTACACTATGAAAGTGATTTGTGAGGACACTTCCGGTGTCCCCTTAATTTAAAAGGCTTATAAATCATACAGAATTAGTTTTTTTTGAAAATCTAGAAATGCACGAAGTTTTCTGTTAGGGGTAGGTTTAGGTGTAGGGTGATAGAAAATACAGTTTGTACAGAATAAAAACCTTTACGCCTATGGAGAGTCTCCATAAAGCATAAAATCCAACGTGTGTGTGTGTGTGTGTGTGTGTGTGTGTGTGTGTGTGTGGCCTAAGGTATACGTTAGGGTCCTCACGACCAATACTAGTACATTTTTTGACCTTGTGGGGTAATTCTCTCATCAACAAGGTGCAGATGCACATATGATGAACGTAAGATATTAATCTCACGGTGTTAACAGCTTGAGTGATTATACGGGGGTTTTTGAGAGTGCTTGGCTAGACTGAAGTCAATGATAAAGTTTTTTTTAATCATGTAAATGTTCTTTGCTCTCTTTCTGTAGGTATGAATGTGTTATAATTAGCAACTTACAATGTTTTTATATTAAATTCACATTAAATACAATGGCAGTCGTATTAAACATATTTCATGCCATGACACCAATATCTGGTACTTAAGTAAACAGACGGATTTTATGCTTAGTTAATAGATTACAATAACATTAGGCTACTTTTCCCTCCACCTGTTTTAAGTCAACTAACATGATCTATAAAGGTGCAAAATGCATTTACTCACACTTATTTGAGATATTTCATGATATAAACACGTTTGGGAATATTTCTGAATATTAGGAAAAATAAATAAAACATTGTTTATATCAGTTATACAGCGCTGTCGTGGCATTATGACAAGCCCCCATAAGTCACATGACCTGCAGGTAAACAAATAAAATATTTCACTTTTAAATAAGTTTTTTATTTTGATTGATGTTCTTTAACATGATTTATTTTGATTTAACATTTTTATGATCTAATGAATTATTAGCTTTTCACTGAACTCACAGTTCCTTTATAAACATGTTTGGGAGACCTTGACATAATCTAATGTGTGATGCATGTTGTTAATTACAATGAATGGAACACATTTTCTTACTCTTTGTATTTTTATATCAGTATGGTAAAAGATTAATTATTACGCCTATGGAGTATCATCATAAACCACACACACACACACAAACACACACACATATATGTATTTATTTATATATATATATATATATATATGTGTGTGTGTGTGTGTGTGTGTGTGTGTGTGTGTGTGTATGTGCAGTTTGGCAATATTCTGTGTGTGTGTGTGTGTGTGTGTGTATATATATATATATGTATGTGTGTGTGTGTGTGTATATATATGTGTGTGTGTGTGTGTGTGTATGTGTATATATATATATATGTATGTGTGTGTGTGTGTGTGTGTGTGTGTGTATATATATATATATATGTGTGTGTGTGTGTGTGTGTTTGTGTGTGTGTGTGTGTGTATACAGTATATATGTATATACATATATATATATATATATATATGTATGTGTGTGTGTGTGTGTGTGTGTGTGTGTGTGTGTGTGTGTGTGTGTGTGTGTGTGTGTGTGTGTATATATATGTTTGTGTCCTGCTGTGATACTGACAGCAGCTATAAGCATCATCAGAAGCAGCACACACACACAACTTCACAACATGAATGACTGTGGTCATACATGACAACAAAAACATACTAAAACTTCAAACAGTAGGCGTACAGTGGCATAACCCTCTGTTTTTGTGTCAGTAGTCCATCTCAAGTGATATAACACACATTTAATGTTGCTTCCAGTGAGTTATTATATTGGTGTTGTGTATATAAATATGTGTTGTGATGTGTGCGCGCGCTGATGATCTTTCTAGAACGGTTAATTTTGGCCATCGGGAAGAAACTACAGGTCCCAGCATGCAGCGCGGTGGGCGTTACCCGCGCCAGAACCGGAAAAGCGCTGTTAGCATTCGGCTAAATGCTAAAAACACAGGCAGCTCCACTGGAAGATTGATCCAAAAATCATCTCAAGCGGACTCTATAATCGATTACAGGTGAATGATCGAGGACCAGCGCGCGACTGCAGACTCGCGTCGATCGGAAAACACGCGATGGATGACAAAAAAGTGCGTCATTTGAACATAAATAAACATCGCTTTGACTTCCAGACAGCGCAGCTCACGATCCGCTAGATTCATGCGATTCCAGTTCTCCAAAAACTGTTAAAATACCACGATTAATGTACATGTGCTGTGATATTCTGTAAAATACCTCGGGGTAACTGTCAGCATATTAATATAATTTAATCGCGGTGTATATGAAAATACAATTCTGCCAAAACACTTAAGCGGTGTTTATTAAGTCAACTTGCGTTTATTTATATACAATACAGATTCTTTCAAAGCAGCTTTACGTTAATAAACAGGAAAATAACAGTGTTCACGTTTCCAGCAGCTCTGCAAAAGACAATAATGCGATTATTCAGATCAATTCCGTTCAGTTTTGTTTGAATATACAGTACAGGTCAAAAGTTTGGAAACATTACTATTTTTAATGTTTTTGAAAGAAGTCTCTTCTGCTCATCAAGCCTGCATTTATTTGATCAAAAATACAGAAAAAACAGTAATATTGTGAAATATTATTACATTTTTTTTTATATTAATATTATTACTATTACTTAAAATAATAGTTTTCTATTTGAATATACTTTAAAAAAATAATTTATTCCTGTGATGCAAAGCTGAATTCTCAGCATCATTACTCCAGCCTTCAGTGTCACATGTAACATCCAGTCTATCACATGATCATTTAGAAATCATTCTAATATTCTGATTTATTATGAGTGTTGGAAACAGTTCTGCTGTCTAATATATTTGATGAATAAAAGCTTAAAAAGAACTGCATTTATTCCAAAAAAAAAATTCTAATATATATTTTCTTTACTATCTTTACTATCACTTTTTTATCAATTTAACACATCCTTGCTGAATAAAAGTATTGATTTTATTTTTTAAAAAAAAAAGAAAAAAAAATACTGACCAGTAGTGTATATTGTTATTACAAAATATTTATAATATTTTTTTTTTTTTACTTTTTATTCATCAAAGTATCCTAAAAAAGTATCACATGTTCTGAAAAAATATTAAGCAGCAGGTACTGTTTCCAACTTTGATAATGAATCATCATATTAGAATGATTTCTAAAGGATCATGTGATAATGATCCTAAAAATTCAGCTTTGCATCACAGAAATAAATGATAATTTAAAGTATAATAAAATTTAAAAACAATTATTTTAAATTGTAATAATATATCACAATATTACATTTTTTTTCTGTATTTTTGATCAAATAAATGCAGGCTTGATGAGCAGAAGAAACTTCTTTCAAAAACATTAAAAATAGTAATGTTTCCAAACTTTTGACCTGTACTGTAGCTCAACAAAACAACAGTGTTAACATTGTAAAATTCATAAATTAGGAAATTAATTCATGTGTAGTCTATAAGAGAGGAATTGTTCAGATCAGCACCAGCGTCAGTGTGTGAAATGACAGCATAACCTGTAACTTTGTCTTCTTATATTGTGTTGTTTATTAATGTGCATGATCACCACACGAGTGTTTCACCGTAAGGTCTCTTCTGAACTCTAGATGGTTGCTGGAAAAGTGAAGAAACCCGGCAAGCGCGGCCGCAAACCTGCCAAGATCGACCTGAAGGCCAAGCTGGAGAGAAGCCGGCAGAGCGCCAGAGAGTGCCGCGCCAGGAAGAAGCTGCGCTACCAGTATCTGGAGGAGCTGGTGTCCAGTAAGGAGAGGGCCATCTGTGCGCTGCGAGAGGAGATGGACATGGTAAACACACACACTCGTTCGGGGGGGTATTATGTGACACACCCGGGGTATGTTTAAGGGTGAGTGAGGGTATAAACTCAGCCTTTGGGTCCAGGAACGGAGGGAACTCTCAGGGGACGTCAGTAACTTATTCCCTGAACACACTCTGCTCCGGAGTAGGTTCTGTTTCAGGGTTTGTTTACTTCAGCGCATGCGTGACCTTCTGACCAGAGTCCAGTGGAGGTGTGTGTGACAGATCGTGCACAATATTATATATCATTACTATATAGTATAAGTGTGACCCTGGAGCACAAAACCAGTCATAAGCGTCAGTTTTTCAAAATTGAGATTTATGCATCATCTGAAAGCTGAATTAATCATCTTTGCATTGATGTGTGGTTTGTACGGAGGACAATATTTGGAAATCTGGAATCTGAGGGTGCAAAAAAATCTAAATATTGAAAAAATCATCTTTAAAGTTGTTCAAATTAATTCTTAGCCATGCATATTACTAATCAAACATTAAGTTTTGATATATTTACGATAGAAAATTTACTAAATATCTTCATGGAACATGATCTTTACTTAATATCCTAATGATTTTTGGCATAAAAGAAAAAACAATAATTTTGACCCATACAATGTATTGTTGTCTGTTGCTACAAATATACCTGTGCTACTTAAGACTGCTTTTGTGCTGCAGGGTCACATATATATATATAGTTGTATGATTTGTTAATTATAAAGCACAATTATAAGTACTATATAAGGTAATATTATATTATTCTAAAATGTTATTATATTTATTCTATTGTCATATATAATAGTTATCGATATACACTACCGTTCGAAAGTTTGGGGTCAGTAATGTTTTTTAAAAAAGTTTCTTCTGCTCATCGAGGCTGCATTTATTTGATCAAAAATACAGAAAAAAACTGTAATCTGCCAAAATGTTATTACAATATGAAATAATGTTTTCTATTTTAATATCCTTTAAAATATCATTTATTTCTGTGATGCAAAGCTGAATTTAAATCAGCAGTTACTCCAGTATAAAGTGTCACATGATCCTTCAGAAATCATTCTAATATACTGATTTATTATTAGAATTATCAATGTATCAACAGTTGTACTGCCAGATATTTTTTTGGAAACTGCGATACTTTTTTCAGGATTCTTTGATGAATAAAAAGTTAAAAAGAACAGCATTTATTCAAAATATAATTTTTTTCTAACTAAATAAATCTTTTCTATCACTTCTTATCAATTTAACACATCCTTTCTGAATAAAAGTTTAAAATTCTTTCAAAAAAAGAAAGAATAAAAATTTACTGACCCCAAACCATTTGAACTGTAGTGTATATTGTTAGAAAAGATTACTATCTTAAATAAATGCTTTTCTTTTTAACTTTTTATTCATCAAAGAATCCTGAAAAAAGTATCACAGCTTCCAAAAAATATTTGGCTGTTGCCAACATTGATAATTCTAATAATAAATCAGAATATTAGAATGATTTCTGAAGATCATGTAACACTTTATACTGGAGTCATGATGATGGAAATTCAGCTTTGCGTCACAGAAATAAATTATATTTTAAAGAATATTTAAATAGAAACCATTATTTTATATTCTAATAACATTTTGCAAGATTACAGGGTTTTTTTTGCATTTTTGATCAAATAAATGCAGCCTTGATGAGCAGAAGAGACTTCTTTAAACAAATCACAAGTCTCACTGATCCCAAACTTTTGAACAGTAGTGTATATTAATTATAAAACACTTATATATTTTATTCTAATATACTTATTACATGTTTTTGTCACGGTCTGCATTTTCTTTATATCTACAATAAAAATACATATGCGATATTTCTTATATAAATACCATCCAACAAACAATATAGTTCTTAGTGATTAAACAATGATTGCACAAGCATCAGTTGTGTGGCTAAATGCACTGAGCATGTAAATGACCAATGAACAAAAGAGAATGTCTTGAGTGTTAACCGTGAACATACTCGCAGATGGAACCAGCATACAGTACAGACCAAAAGTTTGGAAACATTAATATTTTTAATGTTTTTGAAAGAAGTGTCTTCTGCTCATCAAGCCTGCATTTATTTGATCAAAAAATACAGAAAAAACATTAATATTGTGATATATTATTACAACTTAAAATAATAGTTTTCTATTTGAATATACTTTAAAAAAAATAATTTATTCCTGTGATGCAAAGCTGAATTTTCAGCATCATTACTCCAGCCTTCAGTGTCACATGTAACATCCAGTCTATCACATGATCATTTAGAAATCATTCTAATATTCTGATTTATTATGAGTGTTGGAAAACAGTTTTCTGCTGTCTAATATATTTGATGAATAAAAAGGTTAAAAAGAACTGCATTTATTCAAAAAAAAAAAAAAATTCTAATAATATATATTCTAATAATATATTTTCTTTACTATCACTTTTTATCAATTTAACACATCCTTGCTGAATAAAAGTATTGATTTTATTTAAAAAAAAAAAGAAAGAAAAAAAAAAAATGACTGACCCCAAATTACTGACCAGTAGTGTATATTGTTATTACAAAATATTTATATTTTAAAAACATAGCTTCTTTTTTTTTTTTTTTTTTTACTTTTTATTCATCAAAGTATCCGAAAAAAGTATCACATGTTCTGAAAAAATATTAAGCAGCAGAACTGTTTCCAACTTTGATAATGAATCATCATATTAGAATGATTTCTAAAGGATCATGTGATAATGATCCTAAAAATTCAGCTTTGCATCACAGAAATAAATCATAATTTAAAGTATAATAAATTTAAAAACAATTATTTTAAATTGCAATAATATATCACAATATTACTGTTTTTTCTGTATTTTTGATCAAATAAATGCAGGCTTGATGAGCAGAAGAAACTTCTTTCAAAAACATTAAAAATAGTAATGTTTCCAAACTTTTGGTCTGTACTGTACCTCGAGTAAGCAATGTTTGGGTTAATCAACCAAGAGTTCAGGGTTTAGCAGATGGTAACTTAACCCTGCTTTCTGGAACACACCCCTGAGCTGTCGCTGTTCGTGTGTCCGCAGTACAAGCAGTGGTGTCTGGCCATGGACCAGGGGAAGATCCCGTCCGAAATCAAAGCCCTCCTGACCGGAGACGAGCAGAAAGCGCCGCAGAGCTCCAGCAACAAGATCCCCAAGAACAGCAAGTACGGCCAGAACAAAACGTCTTAGACGGATCCAGAGCGAGAGCGTTCGGATGCGTGAATGTGAATCAGTGTTTATCTGTGGTTTTGTCGTAATGGGACGTTTAAAATAAGTTTTTCTGTTTGCATTCACAATAATATGACCATTAGAGAGTTATTCCTGTGGATTTGTGTGTTTGTTTCAGGTTTTGTGTTGATGTGTGATTCGTAAACATTTCCTCCTCCTTTAAATATTTATTTCGGAACCCCTTCTGGTACCAAATCATTTGTGATGAAGGATTCAGCGCTCGTGAGTCCAGTCTACCACTGGATAAAAAAAATAAAGCTAATTGTGCCTTTTTATCTCACATTTCTGAGTTCACGTCACAATTCAGACTTTTTTTCTCATAATTCTGAGACTCAAAATTGCAAGCTTTGAACTCAGTTACTCAGTTTATAACCAAGTTACTTGCAATTCTGAGGAGAAACTAAAAAATTGTAAGATATTGATTTAAAAGTCAGAATTATTAAATAAAAAGTAGCATTTTTTTTTTTTTGGGTGAAAACCAAAAACAGAATTGCAAGATGTTAACTAGAAAAAGTTAGATTCTCTGACAATTCCTAGTTTTTGTTAGAATTGTTAGAGATAAAAAGTAACAATTCCCTTTTTTTATTCATTATTCCATGGTGGAAACAAGCTTCCATGTGACAATGTGACGATGACGTGTGTTTTAATCAGTTTAATCCATTAAACCTGTAGACAGAGACCTTATAAGACGGACTTTTGCCAAAATCTCTTGCTCTGCTCTTTGCACTTTACAAGATTTGAAAGATTTCAACGCATAGCACTTCCCCTTTCTCTTGTACAAATAGAGTTTGTCTGTGTTTTGTTGATCGTGTATTTATTTCACTAACTGAAACTTAAAGCACTTTCCTTCAAAGCTCTAATTTTTGTACTTTATTCGAGTTCCATCTGCTTTATTCGGCAGGTTTGACAAAAGCAAACCAAAATAACATATTTCAGCACGGACGAGTTACGATCTGAATGAAGTTAATGAATGTGAAACTATTTCGTCAGTGCTGATCGGCCCAAACACAGAGATGTAGAAGTGTTTCGTGAAAAGTTCGAGTTTTAATGAACGTGGAACACTTTCATTGGCCTTCAGCACTTTTCCTTGTGACTCCTGACTCTGAGTCTCTATTCTGGCTGGCATAATCTATAATATTTAGAGCTCAAATGTATATTTTTATATGGTGTGTATAAAATGTAGATCGAAATTTGTTGCAGGATGATGCTTAAACGTCTTATTAAACAGTGTAGCATTGCTTTGTGATCCTGAATAAAAACATTGAATCTGAATCTTTTTGTCTTCTTGCCTCAATTCAGTTTATGATCAGAGCTCATTTATTATTAGCACCAGTGCTTTGTTCAAACCTGTGATGTATTACAAACTAAGGGTTTTTTTTTACCCCAAAAATGTTCAGTTTGTGTTGTCAGATGGACAAAATAACTGACAACGCTGAAAGCGATTATTATATTTCTAGCGTAGATGCAGGTAAATGTGCAGCTGAAGGTTTTTCTGTTGTCTCGGTTTCGAATCCAGAGGAGCACAAGCACTTTCATTGTCCTCGCTCTCAATATGAAACCTCATTATGATGTGTGTGTTTCATTAAAGCCCTTCGCTTTCATCCTGGATAACGACAGAGTATCGTCATCCGACACTGAACGTGGAGAGATTGTGCTGGAAATGTCACAATGTGTGAGCAGCAGACGACGAGTCTTCATGGGGTTCAGTCAGTTCAGCTCGGTAACATGAAGATCAAACTGAAAAGAATGACTGAAATCTTCTAATTGGTGCATTATCACAGTTTGTGGGAATGAAATATTTTGATTAGTTTGCATGTGCAGCTTTAAAGCAATAGTTCACTCAGAAATAAAAATGTAGGCTTCTTACGCTCAGGCCATCCGAGATGTAGATGAGTGTGTTTCTTCATCAGGTTTGTAGAAATGTAGCACTGCATCAGTGTCTCAGCAATGGATGCTCTGCGGTGAATGGGTGCCGTCAGAATGAGAGCTGATAAAAACATCACAATAATCCACAGCACTCCAGTCCATCAGTGAACATCTGGAGAAGACAAAAGCTGAAACAAACCCAGCATTAAGACGCTTTTTTAATCAAATACATAGAGTCTATAATCCATAATAACACTTCCTCCAGTGAAAAAGTGGTTCTGGTGTGAATCAGGAGAGAAATCTGCACAGATCAATCAGTGTTTAAACAAGCTCTAAACAAATATGTGTCTGGATTTTGATGTGAGAGACAACAGGAGATGGACTTTTTCACTGGAGGGCTCTGCAGCTCTCCAGATGGACTCTATGTATTTGAGTTATAAACGTCTTAATGCTGGATTTGTTTCAGCTTTTGTCTTCTCCAGATGTTAACTGATGGACTGGAGTGCTGTGGATTATTGTGATGTTTTTATCAGCTCTCATTCTGACGGCACCCATTCACCGCAGAGCATCCATTGCTGAGACACTGATGCAATTTCTACAAACCTGATGAAGAAACAAACTCTCTCCTGATCTGAGAGTGAGCTGAGCACATTTTCAGTTCATTTTCATTTATGGGTGAACCGCTCTTTGAAGTACAGCTTTAGTAAATATAACCAATCGGTCACAGGAACATTCAGACTGTGGCTCACATTTGAATCGTACAGAATGTTTAATTGTAAAATAACAGGGACACATGTCTTGCATCATGAAACGACACACACAAAACTATGAGACAAAGTTTATCTGTAACTACAGGCACAAAAAACACAAACGCAATTTCTGAAGATTAACATGAACCCTGTTTGGTGCCACCAGGCCACTGTAGGATCACAGACTGATCGGAAACACGAACAGAAGAACACATGACGACCAACACTTCTCTTCCACCGGATCACTGCAGAGACGATACGGGTGTTTGTAGTCTTCCTCCAATGTCCTCAGTGAGTATGTGAAGTAGTTAGCACCACGTTTTTTGCATTTCAACAGATTTCGTTTAGTCATGTTGATTCTGTAGTGTGTAGTCGTGGTGCAACGGCAGTTCAACCAACAGTTCGCTCAAAAATGTTCACTATTTACTCACCCACATATCATTATAATGAGTTAAAGGAAACATTCACCCAAAAATGAAAATTTTGTAATTGTTTTGTAAAACACTCATGTTTCAAGTGTTTACGAGTTTCTTCTGCTGAACACAAAAGAAGAGATTTTGAAGAATGTTGGTAACCAAGCAGCTGGTACCCATTGACTTCCATAGTATGAAAACAAACACAATGGAAGTCAATGGGTACCATCAACTCTTTGGGTACCAACATTCTTCAAAATATCTTTTATAAGGGGCCGTTCACACAGAACATGTCTTTTGTGTCTAAAATTGCGAGACGTAGCGCTCAGTAATGTTTTTTTTTTTTTAAAAAGCGCAGTGCTTCCATCATTGCTGGCATCAAGTAAAACAGTTTCCATGCCAACTTGCTATTGTAAACAAAAGCTCGCAACGCTTGCCCCGCCGCCACACTCTTCTGATTGGTCCAGTGTTTTGGAACTGACACTAACAGCGACGCTACATTTAAAAATGTAAATTCTTTTAACTTTACACAGGATCTTAAAAAATGCGACGCTCATGTGCGAGACGCGAGCGTAACAGTCATACGCGTCCGTCTAGCATGCGTTTTCATAGAAAAACAATAAAAAAAGTAGTGCATTGCATTAGAATAACGCGTCCTGTGTGAACGGCCCCTAAGAAAGCAACTCATACAGGTTTAAAAACAACTTAAGGTTGAGTAAATTATGTAATTTCTGAGGCTTTATACGAACGTGTTGGGTGGGTTAGAGCTAATAGGCCATGCTAACTTCTTCTCCTTTGCTTCCCGGTCAAAAGTGTCATAAACCGAGTCTTTGATGAGCGTCTTTGCCGGCACGGGCAGGTCGACCACGCCCACGTAGTTCTTTTTGGCGATTCGCGAGCTGGCGGTGATGGTGTATGCGTTACTGCGATAACACTTCATGGACGACATGCAGAACGTCTCTCGCATGCCGCGTCTGAAGTTGGCGTTGTACACGGAGTACAGTGTGGGTTTGGACGCCGTGGAGCTGAAGGAGATCCAGGCCACAGTGATGAAGAACAGCGCCGACCGACGGCTTGGGCCCGTCGTTTCCTTCGGGTGCCAAAGCTGTGCGATATAAAACGGCGTCCAGGTGAGGAGAAACACGGCGTTGAGCATCAGGAACATCTTAATGGTTTTGACTTTAGTCCTGGGGACGATGTTCATGGTCCTGCGCACCGTTCGCCCGTCAGCGCCCATCCTCCAGATGTAGCGCACCACCCGCTGGTAGAACGACACGATTAGCAGCGCCGGCACCAAGAAACCAAAAAGAAGATGCGCGACGGCGTACGCCAACCCGTCCCAGCTGTCCGCCAGGAAGAAGTCGCAGTGGTTTTGCGACGCTGATGATCCGTAGAAGAACAAACACGGCGATACGAACGCAGCGTCAAATAGCCAAGACGCCAGAATCATTCGTTTGGCTTTCTCACGCGACACTTTAAAGCTCAACGGATACACGATGGTGTAGAAACGATCCACACAGATGGACAGAAGCACGTAGATCTGGACTCCAGGGCATAGATGCTGTAAGTAGCGCACGGCTTTGCATGCAGCCGCGGTCAGAGGCCAGTGACCCGCGGAAACCTGCAGGAGAACTAGCGGCGCGCAGGCTAGGCTCAACAGCAGATCCGCACACGCCATCGACACCACGAAGTAGTTAGTGGTCGACTGGGTTCTGCGGCTCCGATGGATCACCAGACACACCAGCGAGTTCCCCAGCACCGATACGACCCAGAACACCCCGAACACGAGGCCGAGGAGCGTGACCTCCGCCGGCGACAGCTCGTACGACGTCAGCGAGACGTTGCTCTGCAGCGAGGCGGCGGACGACGAGGCATCCAGACGGCAGACGATGGGCGTCGGCGTGGAGGAACCGTTCCCGTCCGAGTAGTTGACGGCGGGGTTGAAGAGGACTGCGGAGTGGAACGAGGGCTTTACGCCCTCCGCGGAGAGGAAGTACACCATTTGCCCTCTCTGCGTCGGATCAAAGCTGAAAGACACGACAGGTGCAATCAAATCACAGTGTTTCGAAGGACGATCGTGATATTAAAGGGTTAGTTCACCCAAAAATTACTCCGAGTCCGTCAGGTTGTTACAAACCCGTAAGGCCTTCGTTCATCTTCGGAACACAGATTAAGATATTCCTGATGAATTCCGAGAGCTCTCTGACCTTCACATAGACAGCAAGGAGCCTAACACATCCTCTAATACTCCACGTGACATCAGGGGTTCGAATGTGTTGTTTACGTTCAGATCAAAGTGTAAACAATGTAAACAACATATCCGCATACATACGTTGTAGTGATACTCTATAAAAAGGTGCCAGGGTGACGCAGCAGACGAATTGTTGAATAAAGTTGTTATGATTGTTTTCTTTGTGCACAAAAATTATTTTTGTAGCTTCGAAAAATTACGGTTTAAACACCGATGTCCTTTCCACGTTTCTGCAGCTGGGAACAGTTGCATTACTATCTACAGAGAGCTCCCGGATTTCATCAAAAATATCTTAATTTGTGTTTTGAAGACAAACGAAGGTCTTACGGGTTTGGAACGACATTAGGGATGATTAATGACAGAATTTAAATTTTTAAGTGAACTATCCCTTTAAATTAAATCTTTGTGTTGTGGATCCGAATCATCCAGAGAGCTGAAGCATAAATTAAATTAAAGCCATCAGAGACTGAATGCTGAAGATGTTCCTCCAGAGATATTCATTAGGATGTGTGTGTGTGTGTGTGTGTGTGTGTGTGTGTGTGTGTGTGTGTGTGTGTGTGTGTGTGTGTGTGTGTGATGTTTACGTTACTCTGGTGGCTGCTTTAATTAATTCATGAAGCCCTGACAACATCTCATCAACATCAGCATCTGCGAGATTCAAACAATTCCAACCCAAAAGATTCATGACAGATTGGCTAAGGATAACCCTCGTTTATATTCACATATGACGATCATATCCACTCAATATCAGCTCAAACCCGATTTATGACGGATAACGTGTGAATATATTAAATACGCATCATCTCCTGCGAGATGTTCGGATCTTCTGAAGGCCTGTGGATGTCGAGCATCAGTAACACGTTCAGATCGTGTTGTTTTCATCACACATTCACTCGAAACGCACCTCACTTTCTTCTCTTCACATCAACGCGCTTCTTCTCCTCCTCCTCGGATCGTGTATTTCCTCCATCATCTTCATCATCATTAGCGTGTTTCTTTAGATTTTCTTTGCATCAGACTCACAGCATCCAGTCGCGTCACTCGAGACGAGCAGATCCGCGGGCGCGCGCACGCTCCAGTCAGTGTATGCAAATCAGATTCGATCCGTGACGCGGCATTTAAATTGAGCTCATGAATTATTCATATGCGAGTTATAAAACTGAGCCAATGATATTTTATATCCTTTAAATCTTATCCTCACGCAAATATTATATTATATATTATTGTTATTAAGTAATAATTATAATGATGTTTGAGGATCAAACTGTCCCTAGTTTTTTTATAAATATATATATTTATATGTATAAAAAAAAATCAGACTATGAAAAACAGTAAATTTTAACTATATATAGCAAACTCACACACACACACACACACACACACACACACACACATACACACACACACACACAAACAGTAATATATTGTAATAAAATTATGACTTAAAAAATAAACCAATAAATATGAGAACATAATAAATAAACACAAATAAAACCGTATTTAACAAATATTTTGTTTTAACATTTTCTAACTTTATTATGTTATCATATTCACAAACTTCAAAATGTAATTTTATGGTTATACCTTTGGAAATGGATCTATCCTTGATTAGGCATATTATTTTAGAGTATGTGCTTACTGCAAATGCAATTGTTTATAGTTTATTATATATATATTTATATATAATAAACTATAAACAATTATAAATAATATATTTATTAACAAATAAAAAATATCAATGTAATTACTAAAACAGCTTTGAAACATGCTGAGTAACTGAAAAAAATGTGTAATAAAAACATGACTTTATATAATAATAATAATAATAATTATTATTATTATTATTATTATTAATATTAAGTCCAGGTTACTTGTCTTCCTTTAAGTTCTCTCTCATTCGGCTCTCTGTGATCGATTCGTCCTATCCTTCCTCACAGTTTCATCAGTGCAATATTCATTAGTACATTATTTCTCATGTTTTCTCGTGGGATCAATTGGCTGCTCACTGACTGTTAATACTGAGCCAGTCAAATTCTGTCATCTGTCAGTTCATGTTTAGTTATTTATCTAGTCCTTTCTGCTACATATAACTATTTATATTACTAAGGGTAACACTTGTACACACTTTCCCGTCAGTGAATATGAATGCAAATGAGCGTCACGTTTTACACGTCTGTGTCTTAGTGGATGTGTTGCCATGGCAACAGCGGATGAGCAGAGATTGTGCTTTTGTGTCTGTTGTCATGGCAACTGATAACTGTATCACCAAAGATGCAGAGAGGACGGACGATGCTTTCTAATGCAGCTTACAGGCATGAAACCACATTTTCAGCTGACCTTTGACCCCTGGTGTCAGTGGGGTTTTTTTTTCGGTGCTTTCAGAGCAGCTGCATTTTGTGAAGAAGCAAAAAATGTGGTATAACCAGCTAAACCGATCATGAAGATATCTGTTAACAGAAGCAAAGCATTATGGGTACAGGTGTGAAGGTGTGAGAAATTAGAAACACAAAGGTTTTATCAGAACTCAGCTGTTCTTTTTACTCATTTACAGAAACAAACATTAATGTCTATAAATAGTGCGTTCATTTACACTGAAGGAAAACACTTCTGCTTTAGTGAATCGTCAGAGTCCTTCAGTAACGTTCACCAACACGAGCAGGAGCGTTTACATAATGACGAATAGACTTCATTTTCATGGCGGGAACAGAAATCAAATCACTTATTTGGAGTTAAGAGCAACTCTAGTTTGATGCTGACATTCAGAGAATTAACGCAAGATTAAAATAATGGCACAAAGTAAAGTTTAAGAAGTGTATTATTTACATTCTTTTCATATGTACAATTAACAGAGTGCATCATTTGTGCTGTGATGACCCTCGACCTCGTCACATCCGATCCACGGCTCTGATGCCGCCGTCCACCGTCAGCGTCCCGAACCTGAAACACAAGCGCCGCCATGATTACAGTCACATCGCTGATGGATTCTGCATCATTAATACCTGGGCTGTCACAATATCACACCATTATCATGACCATTTACACTTACTGGCGAACAAAACAAGCCCTGCAAAGGAACACGCTATCCACACACTTAATATTTAATGTTCTCTAATAGTTTGTAAATTGAATATACAGTGCTGTTTTAATTTTTTGCGTGTTTGTCACACTTTAATGATTCAGATCATCAAACAAATATTAATATTACACAAAGATAACCCAGAATGCAGATTTTAAATAATAAGGGAAAAGAGCTGTGCAAACCTACCTGGCCCTGCATGAAAAATTAATTGCCCCCTCCTGTTAAATCATGAAAGAACTGTGATTAACCACATTATTTTAGAAAGCTGAGTTAAATTTCACTAGCCACACCCAGACCTGATTACTGCCAGACCTGCCGAATCAAGAAATATCTTAATATCTTAATAAATGAAATCATCATTTAAAAACTGCATTTTGTATTTAATTGCATTATCTCTGTGTAATATAAAAATTTTAAGTGTGACAAATATGCAAAAAAAAAAAAAAAACAGGAAGGGGGCAAAAACCTTTTCATGGCACTGTATTATACTTTATATAAAACATTTGCAATCAGTCTTAAAAGCTGTTTCGGGATGAGTTTTTGTTGCATTTACAGCTTTTGACCAGCAGGCGTTACAGCATTTCAAGTGATTCAAAACAGTGAGTCATTTTGCGTCGCAAATGATTCAAAGCTTCGAAAAGGCTTGATTCTCCCATCACTGACTCGTCCAGCGTCAAAGTACAACAATACATGAGAATAACAACATATTTTTACTCCAAACTCGAGTTATGTGCCTGATGTGCCAACGTTTTTTCGGGTACGTAATTTGTTTTATTACTCCTATGAGTCTCTCTTGTTGAGCTTCTGTGCGAGGGCGCCCTCCAGTGGTGAGTATGAATGAAACAAATTACATATGAGAGTTTAGCACGGTGTGCTTTTCATTTTATGATTCACCATCATGGTAACTGCCATATATTGTGACACATCTAATTAACACAATAATGATATCTAATTTTTAAATATTATGATCATCACTGTATATCGCAGCACCCCAAATTATTACTGTTTTGAACCGAATTGATCAGAATATTGACTACCGTCATCTGTAGAGCTGAAATTGAATTAGTTTTAAATTTGATTAATTTTGTAACATTCACTGTTATTTTCCTGTCTCTGTATTGTATAAAGCACTATAGAAATCCAAGTAAATGTAAAGGTTCACCTCTCCAGGAACAGGTTGTTCTCCGCCAGCTCCTTCACGACTCCTTCCATCTCCTCCTTCAGCTTCTTCATCCTGTTAAGCAGAATTATGTGTTTATGACGGTGAATTTTGACTGGATAACTTAACCCATTCTGCACCTGTTGTTAGATTACACCCACTCTGATTGTTTACGACTCTACGCTAATTTCTAAAATAAAATAACTAGGGCTGTCAAGTGATTAAAATATTCAATCTAGTTAATTATCTGATGGTTAACTAATCCAATTAATCACACATCAATCGACTTAACAAAAACATAGTTTTAGAAAGAAATATTTAGATTGAACACATTGCATAAATAATGATAGCAATAAAATCGGACACAGTACTTTTGCTCTTAAAGTACTCCCGCATTTTTGCTCATCATACAGATAAGAGTAATGCATCTTTCGAATCTGTAAGGACTCTTCATTTATTTGTGTGCACTCACAATCACAATGAAATGTTGTGCTTTTGTAAAATAATTAAAGCAAACAGGACACGCTTTCTGCCATCTCGGTCTCCGTGAACTTGAGCGCGAAACTCTGCGTATACTTGCCTTACAGACATGAAAAATATATCTATAAAGAGCGAAATGTCTGCTTTTAAATGAACCAATTAGAATGGAAAATAAATATTCTCAGATTATGTCATCCGCATGAAACATGCATGCAGATGCATCACTACAGCAGAGATGACGAGTCAGTGTCGCCGACTTCATCTCTGAAGCAGAAAACAAAGAAAGCACCAGTTTATCGATAAATTATTAAAATGTTAATGCAGTCTCCTTGCTGTTTTTCCCTGACACATTCATAATTATTATATTTTGCGTGCACTTGAGTGCTTATTAGGCTATGTAGACAATTAAAGGCTCATTATATATATACAGTACAGACCAAAAGTTTGGAAACATTACTATTTTTACTGTTTTTGAAAGAAGTTTCTTCTGCTCATCAAGCCTGCATTTATTTGATCAAAAATACAGAAAAAAAAAAAATTTAATATTGTGAAATATTATTACAATTTAAAATAATTGTTTTTAAATTTATTATACTTTAAATTATCGTTTATTTCTGTGATGCAAAGCTGAATTTTTAGGATCATTATCACATGATCCTTTAGAAATCATTCTAATATGATGATTCATTATCAAAGTTGGAAACAGTTCTGCTGCTTAATATTTTTTCAGAACATGTGATACTTTTTTTTTGGTAATTTTTTTAATATGATGTTTAATTATTAAAAAATAAAAAAAAGAAGCTATGTTTTTAAAATATAAATATTTTGTAATAACAATATGCATTACTGGTCAGTAATTTGGGGTCAGTAATTTTTTTTCTTTCTTTTTTTTTAATAAAATCAATACTTTTATTCAGCAAGGATGTGTTAAATTGATAAAAAGTGATAGTAAAGAAAATATATTATTAGAATATATATTATTAGAATTTTTTATTTTTATTTTGAATAAATGCAGTTCTTTTTAACCTTTTATTCATCAAATATATTAGACAGCAGAACTGTTTCCAACACTCATAATAAATCAGAATATTAGAATGATTTCTAAATGATCATGTGATAGACTGGATTTTACATGTGACACTGAAGGCTGGAGTAATGATGCTGAAAATTCAGCTTTGCATCACAGGAATAAATTATTTTTTTAAAGTATATTCAAATAGAAAACTATTATTTTAAGTTGTAATAATATTTCACAATATTACTGTTTTTTTTCTGTATTTTTGATCAAATAAATGCAGGCTTGATGAGCAGAAGAGACTTCTTTCAAAAACATTAAAAATAGTAATGTTTCCAAACTTTTGACCTGTACTGTACATATATATATATATATATATATGTATTTATGTGTATATGTGTATTTTTTTATATATATATATATATAAATAATATTGTGATTTCAGAGAGATTTGACACGTGTTATTGAAGAGAAAATTCTAGAACGTTCTATTTACGTTAAGAAAACTTCCCTGGCTAACCAATAGGGAACATTCTTGGGAACCAAAAATTGTTAGCTGGGATGATGCTTTTAGTCTGTAATGATCTGGACTGAGTGAATCAGCGTCATCTCTCACCCCAGCGTCATCTCCACCAGTGTGTTGGGACTGAGGTACGCCTGCGGTTTGATTCCTCCAGACGTCATGGGCACCATCTTCTGCGGTAACAGCTCCAGCAGCTGCACACATGAGAGCCGTTAGCATCTGCGTGCCATAACAGCATTAGAGCACTTCCTGTTTACTCACTTTATACACGCGCTGCATGAGCAGGGTCACTTCCTGTTCCATGCTGCTGAACTGACCGGTCAGAGTCAAGAGGTGCTTCCGCACGTGATGGAACTTCCTGTAAGGAGACGTTCATGCATCAGTCACTGCATGTGTCTGTCCGATCTCCAGAACATCTCGGACACAGTTTCCATGGCAACACAGCAGAAGAGCCATTGACACTGCGCTCGCGCACAGAATACAGCGGTGTACAAGAGGTCATGTGACAGGGATTTTACTGTGGTAAAATCACCGTAAAGGCCCATTCACACTAATGACGTTATAGTGCCTCTATTATGGATTTTTTTTAAAAATTACCTTTCATGCAGTGTGTAACACAGCTCTAAGTTTTAAACCTGAAAGTGCACCGTGTATAAAGTTATTGTCTCTCAAAAGAAAGAGTCGACTCTGAATCATTAAAACGAGTCATTTTTAAAACGAATCCCAAGCTGTTTCATGTTGACGTCAACATCATAATAATCGTTCAAATTCTGTAAGAATAGTGAATTCACACCACAACTATAACGATGCAGAAGAACAATATCGCTGGAATCGCTTTCAGAGAGATTCGTGTCCAGCTGATGAACGATAAAAACATTAACAGCCAATCAGAATCTATCCTGCTTTAAATGACAAAACTGCAGCACGATTATAATAAAAAGAACAATATTTCACGCTCGTATGGATGCTAATATAGCTAATGTTAAAAAATTTAACGTCCATTTGTGTGGACGCTAATATAGTTATCATTAGTTTGTGTGGACGTTAATACATTTAATGTTAAAGTTATCATCCGTTTGTGTGAAGGTAAATATAGTTATTATATTTATAGTCGGTTGACGCGGATGCTATAATAATCATCATAGTTATTGTTAACGTTATTGTCGTTATAGTTATTGTCTGTTGGTGTGCAAGCAAATATAGTTATTGTTACTGTGTGTTCACACCAGACGCGACTTGACGCTTGAACATTTTGAGTTTATTCGCGTCATTCGCGCGTGAAATTAACTTCACAACAGACGCGAATTCACATCATGGGAGGGGCTTCTGCCAGTTGAGTCCATGCAGCATTGTGATTTCAACCACCATTTATTCGGATAATTTTCAAAATATTACTGTTATCGTGTCATGAAACGTAGTTTTAAGTGTATTTCAGGCGAGAATGTAGTTGTTTTAAAATCAAATATGCAGTTTATTTATAAAGACAGCGTCTATTTAAATATGTGTTTCGCTGATTTCGGAGACGGTCAGCTCCACGCGATCAGCGGGAGCTCAGTGATCATGTATCCGCCGAGAGCAGCCTCAACTCGGCTAGTCCTTCTGATATGTGCCGCTGGCTCTGATGTCTCTTTAGTGGTTAAACATAAAATATAATTCATTTAGGGTAAATCTAACAGGTAATCTTTGGTCTTTATTCAATTAATCTATTTCTTCCAAACAAGATCCTTTTTATTCCCGTTTCTGTAAAAGTATGAAGAAGTATCAGCGACGAGTATCAGCATCAGCCACATACAGCGACTAGGGCTGGGTATTGTTCAGAATCTTTCGATCCGGTGCCAATTTCGATACCTCAGTTTCGATACCGGTTCCTAACGATACTTGTTTCGATACCAATTTTATGAAATCCATTTTAACAAGATTACAGAACACATTACCTCAGAAAAACTTTGGTTTTATTTTTTCAGTTTGACTCGTGCTCCTTAGCCAGTGCACAAAACGAACAAAAAATGTTTTATAAAGAGCTCATGCTCACCAAAGCTTAATTTATTTTAATAAAAAAATACAGTAAAACTTGTAATATTGTGAAATAGTATTACAATTTAAAATCGTATTTGAATATAATTCAAAATGTAATTTATTCCTGTGATGTCAAAACTGAATTGTCAAAATCATTACTTCAGTGTCACATGACCCTTCAGAAATATGAAAACAGTTCGCTGCTTAATATTTTGGAAACTATGATACATTTTTTTCATGATTCTTTGATGAATAAAAAAATTCTAAAGAACAGCATTTATTTAAAAACGAAATATTTTGTAACGTAACATGTTTTAATGTCACCTTTAATAACTTTAATGCATCCTTACTGAAAAAAAATTCTGACTAACCAACACATTTTTGAACGGCAGTGTACATTGAGTAGTTATTATTTATTGCAATATAAACACTGTCAGAGTGATCAACAAGGTATCTCTTCATTTACCAGTCTAAGACGAAGCAACTTTCTTCTCTTATGTTTACTACGTGCACTGTCAAGGTCTTCATCATATTTGTCGTGGTACCGGTCTTTGCAGCAATTATTTTACCGCAAATACTGCATTGCGCGCTGTTGGCATCGATCCTGGAGAAATGTACCCACACTTTTGATCGACTTTTCCACATCTTTAAGGTATTATGTGTGTGTGCTCGCGTCTCATATAAGTATGTGCGCGGAGAGTTCCGCGCGTCTCGTGTGTGTAGAGTTTGTGTGTGTGTGAGCGACTTTGTGTGTTGTTGTGCATTTCATATGTATTTGTTTGAGCACTGACGTTGACGAGTTAACTCCTAAGGTATTCATATGTATTTTATCGAGTATCGAAATCTTGGATAGTAGATAGTGTCGTTTTTATTTAGTTGGTTGTATAGAGGGTATTGGGCTCGGTACCCAGCCCTAACAGCGACAATGACTTTGTCCAGAGAATGTCTAAATGGCTCTGCTTTTTCCTTCATTGCTGTTTCGGATTTTCCCTCCGCTCGCTACGTCGCAATCACGTCACTACTAGAGCAAGCTCCTGATTGGTTAACGCGCCGTGAAATTTCGCCAAAGTTCAGATTTTTCAACTCGCGCGTTTCGCGTGTCAAAACGCCCGCAACGCTCAATTCGCGCCGCAGGATGTCTATTCGCGTCTTTGCATTGACTTAACATCTAAATCACTCGCGCTTAACGCTTCATTCGCGTCTGGTGTGAACGCACCTTTATAGTTATCGTCCGTCGGTGTGGAGGCAAATATAGATATCATCGTCTTTACAGTGAACGAGCCTTAACACATGAACTCAAGCAGCTTGAAACAGCGATCTAATAAAAAACAATGATCAGTAAATAGATCCATGATTGAATAATAACATTCATAACTGTAATAGTTATTTCTAGCTGGACTGTTTGGATCACAGGTGAGCTTCGCTGAGCTCTAGACTGCTGAACGAGAGCCTCTTACTTCATCCACTCCTCGCTCTTGGAGATGAAGAGGCGATATTTCATGGCACACTCGTCTGTGAAGAGCGCCCGCGCTTTGGTTGCATGAAGAACCAGCTTTTGCCTGCAGAAAGCAGAGAGATTCGTGTCATCATGATTCTGCGTCACATGCGTTCAGTTCTTCAGCTACAGCGAACACACACGATACTCACTTGTCAAACTTGTGGATTTGTTCTTCATTATAAGGCAAACCTGATGAGATAAGACACGTCAAACACATAAAAAAAGCAAAGGAGCGCTGATGAGATCTCAGGAGCTCTCAGACTCACGTCTCTCGGCCTTGTCCTTCTTGAACTGCTGGTAGATGCTGCTGATGGCATCCAGCAGAACCTTGATCTTCTCCACACTAGACGAGAGACACAGAAACACAGCCAGCATCAGAAACTCAAGCTCACACTTAAAATGTGTCCACTGCAAAAAAATATATAATAATTCTGTATTTTTGTCAGGGCTATTCTAGTCAACAAAAACTAAAACTGAAACCATCACTAAATATTTTCATTAATTTAAACAAAATAAATGTAGCTGAAATAATCTAAAACGAAATATAAAAAATTCTAACTTATTTTATTTCAGCTAGTTTTCAAAGCAACTTTTCTCATTTTCATTTCGTTTAACCTGATGGTCTACAATAAATAAAGCTAAAAAAAAAAAAAAAACTATATAGACATATTTCAAAACAACAGAAACTAATAAAAACACACAACAAAATTAGTTAAACTTTAAAATTAACATATAAAAATATTCAAAATTTATAAAATATATATATTTTTTTATTTTTATTAATATATATTAATATCTCAATGGTACTAAAATAACAATAATATTTTTTTGTCTTGTTCTCCAGTACAAATATCAAAACATTCTTAATCAAGATACATTTACTGGATTAGCAAAATGTCTTTTTGACTGACCGATTTATTTTAGAATTAATTTTTACCCCACTGGCAGATATTTGTTCTTGTTTTAAGCTTAATTTTGACATAATATTCAGAAAACAAAACTTGATATCTGAAGTCACGTTGCTTCTCCGGTAAATTTATCCTGATTTTATTTTATTCTATTTCCCTTCAGCTAAAGTTTATTTTATTTCAAGTAAAAAAAATTTTTTTCTAAGTTGCTTCAGATAAAAGCTCTGCTAAATGAATAAATGTAATTTAAAGAAGTTTAGATATCTGTAGTGGAAAACAAGACAAATGTAATGAGGAAGAACCAGATTTGCATTGTTATGAACAGCGCTTTGCCCCGTTTGTTTTGAGGAAACGAGACGTTCGGTTCTCAAGGGTCATGAACGCTGAAGCAGTGACACTCACTTCCTGTCCTCCGGGTGCGTTCCCACTTGCTGCGTCCACGTATCGGTCAGACTTGCTCCCGGCAGGAACATGCTGCTGATGTCCTGCAGCGTTTGCTCCATGGAGCCCAGAGAGCTGGAGAGCTGCGCACAGAGCAGACGCTTTCATGAAGAGCTCACGGTTACATGAATGAACAGAACATGACGAAACAACCACAGTTATACTAATATATATGCGTAATGGAGAATAACAAGAGCATAGGAAACAAAAACATGAAACTGGACTGTGGTAAGATATAATTGATACTCTATCAAATTAAATTAAATTAAAATTAAATTAAAATTAAATTTATGCATTTAGCAGACGCTTTTATCCAAAGCGACTTACAGTGCATTCAGGCTATCAATTTTAACCTATCATGTGTTCCCGGGGATCGAACCCCCAACCTTGCGCTTGGTAACGCAATGCTCTACCACTTGAGCTACAGGAGCACTATCAATAACTACGTATGAAAATAGGTGTGATTTTAATGGCTATTTCAATTATTAGAGCATGCCTTGATACTTATTAGTGTTTGGTTTACTTTTAATTTGACAATGCGTCTGAGTTTAAGCTCTTTTGGTCATTTAAATTTATTAAGGTGAAATGGTTACTAAAGACTTTGTAGCAACACTTAAATAATTAAGGGGAATATTTAATGGCAGCCCAGGGTTGCCAGGTTTTCACAACAAAACCCCACCAAGTTGCTACTCAAAACTAGCCCAATTGTGTTTCAAGGGGGTAAAATACACGTTTTTTGGGCAGGGTTCCCCTGTTAAAATTCGCATTTCAGGGGCTAAATATCATGTTATTGGGTTCGCTTCAAACCACAGACATAAAAAAAACAAACGGGGCAACAGTGCTAAAGTAGGGTGTTTCCGCGGGAAAACCGCAGACCTGGCAACACTGTGGCAGCCTAAAAGTTCCTTAAGTTGACCCCTAGGTTTTTTTCTCACAACCCAACTTTCCCTTAACTTTACAACTAAGGGATTTCTTAGCTTAAGGGCTTTCGTGCAGACTTTCACGAGACATTGTGAATCGTCAGCATCTCACCCGCATCACCTTCTTCCTCGTGTCCCGGATCTCGTCGCACTCCGCTGACAGGAGGTTTCCCTGCATCAGAACCTCACACCTGAAACACACACACACACAGGACACATGAAGATCCGGCGAGATCTCGCTCAGAGCTCCGTCTGAATCACGCGTCACTCACAGCTGCTCGGTTCGCTCCAGCGTCTGGCTGCAGTAGTTACACATGTGAACCACCTCCGTCTTCTTGTGCGCCGTCTCACTGTACTCGCCTCTGATCAGCTCGCTGGAACACAACGTTCATAGAGCGCTTACAGACCACTTCACACAAATAAACAGGGAAATAACAGTGATAAGGCTGCAAGAGAGCTGTAAAGCAGCTGTACAGAAGACAAAAGAGTCATTATTCTGAATGATTCAGTTCAGTAACAGTGTCAATGCTGCAAATTCTTCACTTATGAAATGAATTTCAGCGGTAAAGCAGCTCTAGTCTGATTCAGTTCAATTTTGTTTCAGTTTCAGTTAAATTCAGTTCAATAACAGTGTCAGTTTCAGTAACGAAGCTTTACAGAAGACAATAGAGTCATTCTTCAGAATGATTCAGTTCGATGTTCAATCAGTTCAGTAACAGTGTTAATGTTGAAAAACCTATCAATTATAAAAGGAATTAAATTCAATTATTTTGTAAATCAGCTGTACACAGAAGACAACGTAGTCATTATTCAGAACAATTTAGTTCAATTTTGATTCAGTTCAATGATTCAAAACGATTCAGTTCAATACAATAAGTGTTAATGATGCAAAATTCATCAATTATTAAGCCAAATCAATTTAAAGCAGCTCAACAGAAGACAACAGTGTCATTGTTCAGACCAATTCAGTTCAATTCTGATTCAGTTCAATGATTCAAAATGATTCAGTTCAATGATTCAAAATGATTCAGTTCAATCGGTTCAATGCAATAAGGGTTAATTATGTCAAATCCATCATTATGAAATCAATTTAAAGCAACTCTATAGGAGACAACAGTGTCATTGTTCAGACCAATTCAGTTCAATTCTGATTCAGTTCAATGATTCAAAATGATTCAGTTCAATCGGTTCAATTCAATAAGGGTTAATTATGTCAAATACATCATTATGAAATCAATTTAAAGCAACTCTATAGAAGACAACAGTGTCATTGTTCAGACCAATTCAGTTCAATTCTGATTCAGTTCAATGATTCAAAATGACTCAGTTCAATCGGTTCAGTTCAATACGGGTTGATTATGTCAAATCCATCATTATGAATTCAATTTAAAGCAGCTCTATACAAGACAACGGTCTTCAGCTCAATTCAATTTAATTTTGATTCACTTCACTTCAACAACAAGTTGAATTTCAGCTTAAAGCAGCTCTGCAGAAGAT